>NC_068429.1:45186000-45233500 GCF_023373465.1 Oncorhynchus keta
AACGTTTCGGTCCGATAGCTCATTCAAGGACCCCATAGCAAGGCATGGAAAAAAGTGGATTTTCAGCACCAATTAGGGTTTTACTCGGGCACCGAAGGACCTATCGAGCCGAAACTCGGGATTCGGGTCGCCTCACATAGGCCTTCACATAATGTCTGACCTGGACCCGCAGCTAGAACGTAACTATGTGTTTACGTTTTTATTATGTTTTAAACTAAAGGCGCTGTGAATTATGGGCCTGCTCTGACATATATGATAGTTGGCTTCTAAATGAGTTGGAAAAAGTGGGTTTGGTGTCAATTGGTATCAGTTTGGTGTCAAAATGACATCTAATTGACTGATGGACACTGACTTGCTAGTTGACTTTTGTACATTAGCAATATGTTTAAACGGAGAGGGACCATCACCAAAAGTGACATTCTGAAATCAACCCTAACGAGCCATGGAGATGAACCAGAATCACTGCCCAGCTATCCCGAGTTCATCGGGCCAGTCAATTTCACATTCCTGCAGGATTTTTATAGCATGACAAATTCGTGATGGTACCTGCCCATTGAACCATATTGCAAATGCACAGTGACTTTGCAAAAGTGAGAAAACATAAACAAATGGACATGATGAAATCAACACAACGAGTGATGGAAATGTACAACTATCACTGCTCAGCCATCCTGTGTTCATCAGACCAGTCAATTTTGCATTTTTGAGCATGTCAAATTTCATATGGTAAATGCACATTGAAACATATTGCAAAATGCGCGCACTTGCAATATGATTCTATAGTGTAAAAACATCACCTAATGGACATGATGAAATCAACACAACGAGTGATGGAAATGTACAACTATCACTGCTCGGCCATCCTGTGTCCATCATACCAGTCAATTTTGCATTTTTGAGCATGTCAAATTTCATATGGTAAATGCACATTGAAACATATTGCAAATGCGCGCGCACTTGCAATATGATTCTATAGTGTAAAACATCACCTAATGGACATGATGAAATCAACACAACGAGTGATGGAAATGTACAACTATCACTGCTCGGCCATCCTGTGTCCATCAGACCAGTCAATTTTGCATTTTTGAGCATGTCAAATTTCATATGGTAAATGCACATTGAAACATATTGCAAATGCGCGCACTTGCAATATGATTCTATAGTGTAAAAACATCACCTAATGGACATGATGAAATCAACACAACGAGTGATGGAAATGTACAACTATCACTGCCCGGCCATCCTGTGTTCCCATAGCGAGCATTAATATCAGAATGACCGGTAAATGCATTTACAACCATATTTTTATTTTTGGGTTACCAGTTGCACAACAATGCACGTGCATTTGCAATATGATTCTATAGTGAAAAAACATCACCTAATGGACATGATGAAATCAACACAACGAGTGATGGAAATGTACAACTATCACTGCTCGGCCATCCTGTGTTCATCAGACCAGTCAATTTCACATTCCTGCAGGATTTTTATAGCATGACAAATTCGTGATGGTACCTGCCCATTGAACCATATTGCAAATGCACAGTGACTTTGCAAAAGTGAGAAAACATAAACAAATGGACATGATGAAATCAACACAACAGGTGATGGAAATGTACAACTATCACTGCTCAGCCATCCTGTGTTCATCAGACCAGTCAATTTTGCATTTTTGAGCATGTCAAATTTCATATGGTAAATGCACATTGAAACATATTGCAAATGCGCGTGCACTTGCAATATGATTCTATAGTGAAAAACATCACCTAATGGACATGATGAAATCAACACAACGAGTGATGGAAATGTACAACTATCACTGCTCGGCCATCCTGTGTTCATCAGACCAGTCAATTTCACATTCCTGCAGGATTTTTATAGCATGACAAATTCGTGATGGTACCTGCCCATTGAACCATATTGCAAATGCACAGTGACTTTGCAAAAGTGAGAAAACATAAACAAATGGACATGATGAAATCAACACAACAGGTGATGGAAATGTACAACTATCACTGCTCAGCCATCCTGTGTTCATCAGACCAGTCAATTTTGCATTTTTGAGCATGTCAAATTTCATATGGTAAATGCACATTGAAACATATTGCAAATGCGCGCGCACTTGCAATATGATTCTATAGTGAAAAAACATCACCTAATGGACATGATGAAATCAACACAACGAGTGATGGAAATGTACAACTATCACTGCTCGGCCATCCTGTGTTCATCAGACCAGTCAATTTCACATTCCTGCAGGATTTTTATAGCATGACAAATTCGTGATGGTACCTGCCCATTGAACCATATTGCAAATGCACAGTGACTTTGCAAAAGTGAGAAAACATAAACAAATGGACATGATGAAATCAACACAACAGGTGATGGAAATGTACAACTATCACTGCTCAGCCATCCTGTGTTCATCAGACCAGTCAATTTTGCATTTTTGAGCATGTCAAATTTCATATGGTAAATGCACATTGAAACATATTGCAAATGCGCGCGCACTTGCAATATGATTCTATAGTGAAAAACATCACCTAATGGACATGATGAAATCAACACAACGAGTGATGGAAATGTACAACTATCACTGCTCGGCCATCCTGTGTCCATCAGACCAGTCAATTTTGCATTTTTGAGCATGTCAAATTTCATATGGTAAATGCACATTGAAACATATTGCAAATGCGCGCGCACTTGCAATATGATTCTATAGTGTAAAAACATCACCTAATGGACATGATGAAATCAACACAACGAGTGATGGAAATGTACAACTATCACTGCCCGGCCATCCTGTGTTCCCATAGCGAGCATTAATATCAGAATGACCGGTAAATGCATTTACAACCATATTTTAATTTTTGGGTTACCAGTTGCACAACAATGCACGTGCATTTGCAATATGATTCTATAGTGAAAAAACATCACCTAATGGACATGATGAAATCAACACAACGAGTGATGGAAATGTACAACTATCACTGCTCGGCCATCCTGTGTTCATCAGACCAGTCAATTTCGCATTCCTGCAGGATTTTTATAGCATGACAAATTCGTGATGGTACCTGCCCATTGAACCATATTGCAAATGCACAGTGACTTTGCAAAAGTGAGAAAACATAAACAAATGGACATGATGAAATCAACACAACAGGTGATGGAAATGTACAACTATCACTGCTCAGCCATCCTGTGTTCATCAGACCAGTCAATTTTGCATTTTTGAGCATGTCAAATTTCATATGGTAAATGCACATTGAAACATATTGCAAATGCGCGCGCACTTGCAATATGATTCTATAGTGAAAAACATCACCTAATGGACATGATGAAATCAACACAACGAGTGATGGAAATGTACAACTATCACTGCTCGGCCATCCTGTGTCCATCAGACCAGTCAATTTTGCATTTTTGAGCATGTCAAATTTCATATGGTAAATGCACATTGAAACATATTGCAAATGCGCGCACTTGCAATATGATTCTATAGTGTAAAAACATCACCTAATGGACATGATGAAATCAACACAACGAGTGATGGAAATGTACAACTATCACTGCCCGGCCATCCTGTGTTCCCATAGCGAGCATTAATATCAGAATGACCGGTAAATGCATTTACAACCATATTTTTATTTTTGGGTTACCAGTTGCACAACAATGCACGTGCATTTGCAATATGATTCTATAGTGAAAAACATCACCTAATGGACATGATGAAATCAACACAACGAGTGATGGAAATGTACAACTATCACTGCTCGGCCATCCTGTGTCCATCAGACCAGTCAATTTTGCATTTTTGAGCATGTCAAATTTCATATGGTAAATGCACATTGAAACATATTGCAAATGCGCGCGCACTTGCAATATGATTCTATAGTGTAAAAACATCACCTAATGGACATGATGAAATCAACACAACGAGTGATGGAAATGTACAACTATCACTGCTCGGCCATCCTGTGTCCATCAGACCAGTCAATTTTGCATTTTTGAGCATTTCAAATTTCATATGGTAAATGCACATTGAAACATATTGCAAATGCGCGCACTTGCAATATGATTCTATAGTGTAAAAACATCACCTAATGGACATGATGAAATCAACACAACGAGTGATGGAAATGTACAACTATCACTGCTCGGCCATCCTGTGTTCATCAGACCAGTCAATTTTGCATTTTTGAGTAAGGTCAAATTTCATATGGTAAATGCACATTGAAACATATTGCAAATGCACGTGCACTTGCAATATGATTATATAGTGAAAAAACATCACAAAATGGACATGATGAAGTCAACACAACGAGTGATGGAAAGGAACAACTATCACTGCCCGGCCATCCCGAGTTCATCAGGCCAGTCAATTTTGCATTTCTGCAGGATTTTTGAGCATGTCAAATTTCTTACGTCATTTGGCCCAAAAAAAAAATCCTTATGCACAATTTAAAAAAATATATAAAAAATATGATAATAAAATTGGACAAAAGTATATTCATACAGTTCTTACACATGTGTAATTGACAAAAAATTGAAAGAATTTCAAAAAACGGTCCAGAAAGCACTTTTTTAAGGGTGTGTGAAGTTTTTTACAAAATTTTGACATTTTTGACTTTTGACTTTTGACTTCCTATGAAATCATATTGGAATTGGACAAAACATATTCCTTATGCGCATAAAAAAAAAAAAAAAAATTATGATAATAAAATTGGACAAAAGTATATTCATACAGTTCTTACACATGTGTAATTGACAAAAAAATTGAAAGAATTTCAAAAAACGGTCCAGAAAGCACTTTTTTAAGGGTGTGTGAAGTTTTTTACAAAATTTTGACATTTTTGACTTTTGACTTTTGACTTCCTATGAAATCATATTGGAATTGGACAAAACATATTCCTTATGCGCATGTAAAAAAAAAAAAAAAATTATGATAATAAAATTGGACAAAAGTATATTCATACAGTTCTTACACATGTGTAATTGACAAAAAATCGAAAGAATTTCGAAAAACGGTCCAGAAAGCACTTTTTTATGGGTGTGTGAAGTTTTTTACAAAATTTTGACATTTTTGACTTTTGACTTTTGACTTCCTATGAAATCATATTGGAATTGGACAAAACATATTCCTTATGCGCATATAAAAAAATTAAAAAATTATGATAATAAAATTGGACAAAAGTATATTCATACAGTTCTTACACATGTGTAATTGACAAAAAATCGAAAGAATTTCGAAAAACGGTCCAGAAAGCACTTTTTAAGGGGTGATAAGTTTTTTGAAAAAAAAAGTTCATTTTTTCAAAATTTTACTTTTGGACATTAATTTGGGTTACATATCCAATATGAAAAACCCCGGTGGAGCGCATTTGCCCCCTGTTGAATTTTTAAAGTGTTACAACTGGCAATTACCATATGGCATTTGCAATACACTTTGGATGAATCAACGCCGAATTGGGTGGTATTGGCCAATGTGTATATGGTTTGTCCGATGCCAATGACATGCCATTCATTTTTGTCCAATACAGGGGGTATTCCCTTACTATATAAACTATTCGATCCGAGCCAAATTCCCTCATCTGCTTACATGCGCCTCCCCTTTATCAAGGTTTTTTGTACTTCCTTTATTAACCTGGTCTCAGAACATTTCGTATTATTCCATACGTAAATCGAGGCACTCGATTTGGTGTGGTATATTATGTTTGGTGTGGTTACATAACACAGATTGTGACTAAAACCAAAAGCAGGGTGTTTTTTTTGTTTCGCCGACCAAGCAAGGAGTTTTTGCATGGAGGTCAATGAGTGTCGATTTTGATCAACAACAAGAATGTAATGGTCTATTTGCTACTTATTTGATCAAATAGAAGTTTCGTGGTGCTTACGTTTTTATCAGTGTACTGATATACGGTAAGTAGGACACGTGACCTCCCAGCATCTTTGGGAAAAATCGCGGTGCAGTCCTGCCTCTCCTCATTGGTTTATAGAAGCAGGTACCCACGTGCCCTCTCCTCAATGGTTATGCCCACGTGGGTGACTGAAAGACGAACGAGGTCAGTGGCGGTAATGCACCTAATTTATGAAAGTTTCCATTTGCAATATAAAGTCCAGAGAATAAAAAGCCTGGGAGGAGAGAGGACTAGAAACGATTCGGTTGATCGTTTTATGTGTGGATTCATTGTCGGTGTAGAGGACCTTGTGCATTCCAGGTCAAATAAAAACTCAATGTTTATATCACAGAACAAATGAATGAACTAGCAACAGCAAGTTAGCAGGTGCAACCTAGCTAGCTAAATTGCCATACATGTGTAATGCTTTTCGACCTGTCCCCAAATTAATGTAATTGGTTCAGAGTTTGTTTTGATATTTTAACCTGCGTGTCGTGATCGCGTTTGGTGTGGGGGGACAAAATAAATGTATGCACGATGGCGCAGCAGCCGGTTTGGGATCCGTGTTTGCAATCTCCAAATATTACCATCAGAGAGCAGCAATGAGCCATTCAAATCTGAAGTTCACGAGAAAATGAAGTCAGATGTCAACATCTCGTTCGACGCAAACTTCCCACCGGGCGGGGGAACCTATGTGAAGTAGCCACAATAAGGATTAGCCACAACAGTGGAATTTACGGTCGACTTCAAAATAAAAGTGATGGAAATGGCTACAAATAGTTACCATCGTGTCATTTGGACGAGATAATCCTAAACTAATTTGGAACGTTATATACATTCAATAAAAGACAATAGTTACTTTGAAAATGTTATTTGACAATATTTAGAATCGCACTGGGTGTATTAGACTTCAGAATTGCATGTATACTTATTCCACTATACAGCCTTACCTATGGATTGTTGATCAATTAAATGTGTATTTATTTGTATTTTATTTCACCTTTATTTAACCAGGTAGGCAAGTTGAGAACAAGTTCTCATTTACAATTACGACCTGGCCAAGATAAAGCAAAGCAGTTCGACACATACAACAACACAGAGTTACACATGAAGTAAAACAGTCAATAATACAATAGAAAAATAAGTCTATATACTATGTGAGGTGAGATAAGGGGGGTAAAGGCAGAAAAAAAGCCATGGTGGCGAAGTAAATACAATATAGAAAGTAAAACACTGGAATGGTAGATTTGCAGTGGAAGAATGTGCAAAGTAGAAATATAAATAATGGGGTGCAAAGGAGCTAAATAAATAAATACAGTAGGGGGAGAGGTAGTTGTTTGGGCTAAATTATAGATGGGCTATGTACAGGTGCAGTAATCTGTGAGCTGCTCTGACAGCTGGTGCTTAAAGCTAGTGGGGGACATAAGTGTATTCAGTTTCAGAGATTTTTGTAGTTCGTTCCATTCATTGGCAGCAGAGAACTGGAAGGAGAGGCGGCCAAAGGAAGAATTGGTTTTGGGGATGACCAGAGAGATATACCTGCTGGAGCGCGTGCTACAGGTAGGTGCTGCTATAGTGACCAGCGAGCTGAGATAAGTGGGGACTTTACCTAGCAGGGTCTTGTAGATGACCTGGAGCCAGTGGGTTTGGCGACGAGTATGAAGCGAGGGCCAGCCAACGAGAGCGTTACAGGTCGCAGTGGTGGGTAGTATATGGGGCTTTGGTGACAAAACAGATGGCACTGTGATAGACTGCATCCAATTTATTGAGTAGGGTATTGGAGGCTAATTTGTAGTTGACATCGCCGAAGTCGAGGATCGGTAGGATGGTCAGTTTTACGAGGGTATGTTTAGCAGCATGAGTGAAGGATGCTTTGTTGCGAAATAGGAAGCCAGTTCTAGATTTAACTTTGGATTGGAGATGTTTGATGTGAGTCTGGAAGGAGAGTTTACAGTCTAACCAGACACCTAGGTATTTGTAGTTGTCCACATAAGTCAGAACCGTCAATGATGCTGAAATGGGGTATCGGTGAACTCTGTGACACCCACAGAACACAACTGTGAAGAATTTACACCAATATTTGCATCGTAGCTCAAAGTGCGGGACTCTGAAAGCACTGTGAAGTTTTAGTTTATTAATTCGACCATTTAAAACAAAAACAAGCATACAACTTGAAAAAGCCATACATGCACATGAGTAAAGTCATGGAGGATATCACACAAAGTCTGGGACTTATTTCCATTGTGGTCCTCTTGAGACAATATGTCTAGGCAAGATCGAGCACGGTTGAACACAGTTTGACAGCGAGATAATAAAACATAAAAACAAAGAGGAAAATCTATTTCATCATTGCAGTTACATCATAGGGTACATGCATATGGGCACAGCAGACATCCAACAGTGTCTTAAAACTTTTCTTTTTAAAGCTGCCCAGAGAGGACGTCGTTTTTGTGGGCAGAGGCAACTCATTCCACTCTGATGCTCCAGTATACAAGAAAGTACCATTCCCAGCATTACGCCTGAACCTGTATAAGCGCACATTAGCAACACCTGATCTGGGGCTGTGATTGTGTGCATCCCTAATATGGGGAAAGTAATCAGTTAGATATCTGGGCGCAGAACCATAAGTACTCCTGTAAACCAAATCTAATCTGAAACACCCTAGCCTCAACAGGCAGCCAGTTGAGTTCCTGAAAGTAGCTCCTGCCTATGTGAGTACGTAGACGTACCTTCAATACTACCCTGATCAGCTTATTCTGGGCTATCTGGAGTAGAGGTAGAATTTTTTTTTTCTCAACGCCGATACCGATTTATTGGAGGACCAAAAAAAAGCCGACACCGATTTAATCGGCCTATTATTATTTTTATTTTTTTTAATGACAATTACAACAATACTGAATGAACACTTATTTTAACTTAATATAATACATCAATAAAATCAATTTAGCCTCAAATAAATAATGAAACATGTTCAATTTGGTTTAAATAATGCAAAGACAAAGTGTTGGAGAAGAAAGTAAAAGTGCAATATTTGCCGTGTAAAAAATCTAACGTTTAAGTTCCTGCTCAGAACATGAGAACATATGAAAGCTGGTGGTTCCTTTTAACATGAGTCTTCAATATTCCCAGGTTGTCACGTTTATTTTGTGGTGTGTTCTCTGTTTGTTGTCACAAGATAGGCTGTATAGGTTTTCATGTTCCGTTTGTTGTTTTTGTATATTTAGTTATTTCATGTATCGTTAAAATTTTCATTAAAGAACATGAGTAACCACCACGCTGCATTTTGGTCCGCTCCTCTTTCAACAGACGAACGCCCTTATAGAATCACCCACCACACCCGGACCAAGCAGCGTGGTGACAGGCAGCAACAGCAGAAGCAGCGAAAGGAGGAATGGACACGGGAAGACGTTTTGGTTGGCAAGGGTTGTTACACTTGGGAGGAGATACTGGCTGGAAGAGATCGCCTCCCATGGGAACAGGTGGAGGCACTTAGGAGAGCAGAGGCAGCCGGAGAGAGGAGCCGACGATACGAGGGAACATGGTTGGCAAGGAAGCCCGAAAGTCAGCCCCAAAAATGTATTGGGGGAGGCTCAGGGAGAGTGTGGCAGAGTCAGGGTTCAGACCTGAGCCAACTCCCCCTGTTTATCGTGAGGAGCAGCGATCACAGGACTTCTGGACTTGGAGGAGATATTGGACGGAAAAGGACCCTGGGCACAGCCTGGTGAATATCGACGCCCCAAAGAAGAACTGGAGGCGGAGAAAGCGGAGAGGCGCTGGTATGAAGAGGCAGCACAGCGACGCGGATGGAAGCCTGAGAGTCAGCCCCAAAAATGTATTGGGGGGGGGCTCACAGGGGGTATGGCTACGCCAGGTAGAAGACCTGTGCAAACTTCCTGTGCTTTTTCTCCCCGGGGGCTAAAGAGACCGGGCAGGCACCGTGTTATGCTATGGAGTGCACGGTGTCTCCAGTGCGGGTGCATAGCCCGGTGCGGTACATACCAGCTCTTCGTATTGGCCGGGCTAGAGTGGGCATCGAGCCAGGTAAGGTTGGGCAGGCTCGGTGCTCAAGAGCTCCAGTGCGCCTGCACGGTCCGGTCTATCCAGTGCCACCTCCACACACCAGTCCTCCGGTGGCAGCTCCCCGCACCACGCTTCCTGTGCGTGTCCTCGGTCCAGTACCACCAGTTCCAGCACCACGCACCAGGCCTTCAGTGCACCTCGCCTGTTCAGCGCACCTGTTCAGCGCAGCTAGAGTCTTTCTCCTCTCCAGTGCTGTCGGAGTCTCTCACCTGTTTAGCGCTGCTGGAGCCTCCCGCCTGTTCAGCGCAGCCAGCGCTTTCCTCCTCTCCTGCGCTGCCGGAGTCTCCCGCCTGTTTAGCGCAGCCAGAGCTTTCCTCCTCTCCTGCGCTGCCGGAGTCTCCCGCAAGTTCAGCGCTGCCAGAGCCTTCCTCCTCTACAGCGCTGGAGGAGTCTCCTGCCTGTTCAGAGCTGTCAGTCTGCATGGAGCAGCCAGAGCTGTCAGTCTGCATGGAGCAGCCAGGGTTGTCAGTCTGCATGGAGCAGCCAGGGCTGTCAGTCTGCATTGTGCAGCCAGGGCTGCCAGTCTGCATGGAGCAGCCAGAGCTGTCAGTCTGCATGGAGCAGCCAGAGCTGTCAGTCTGCATGGAGCAGCCAGGGTTGTCAGTCTGCATGGAGCAGCCAGGGCTGTCAGTCTGCATTGTGCAGCCAGGGCTGCCAGTCTGCATGGAGCAGCCAGAGCTGCCAGACTCTTCCAGATCTGCCAGTCAGCCAGGATATGCCGGATCCAACTACCTGCCTGAGCTTCCCCTCGGTGCCGAGCTTCCCCTCAGTGCCGAGCTTCCCCTCAGTGCCGAGCTTCCCCTCAGTGCCGAGCTTCCCCTCAGTGCCGAGCTTCCCCTCAGTGCCGAGCTTCCCCTCAGTGCCGAGCTTCCCCTCAGTCCCGAGCTGCCCCTCAGTCCAGTGGGGTCCTTGGTGAGGTTATTAGGCCAAGGTCGGCGGCGAGGGTCGCCAATCAAAGGACGCGTTACAGGGGACTAAGACTTGGTTGGAGTGGGGTCCACGTCCCGAGCCGGAGCCGCCACCGTGGACAGACGCCCACTGGACCCTCCCCTATGGGTTTAGGTGTGCGGCCGGGAGTCCGCACCTTGGGGGGTTCTGACACGCCTTGGTCTTAGTATTTTGTGTTTTCGTTATTTATTTGGTCAGGCCAGGGTGTGACATGGGTTTATTTTGTGGTGTGTTTTTGTATTGGGGTTTAGTAGGTATTGGGATTGTGGTTGAGTAGGGTTGTCTAGCATAGTCTATGGCTGCCTGAGGCGGTTCTCAATCAGTCAGGTGATTCTCGTTGTCTCTGATCGGGAACCATATTTAGGTAGCCTGGGTTTCACTGTGTGTTTGGGTGATTGTTCCTGTCTCTGTTTGTTGTCACAAGATAGGCTGTATAGGTTTTCACGTTCCGTTTGTTGTTTTTGTATATTCAGTCATTTCATGTTTCGTTCAAATTTTCATTAAAGAACATGAGTAACCACCACCCTGCATTTTGGTCCGCTCCTCTTTCAACAGACGAACGCCGTTACACAGGTAAGAAGTTTTAGGTTGAGGTTATTATAGGAATTATAGGACTATTTCTCTCTATACCATTTGTATTTCATATACCTTTGACTATTGGATGTTCTTATAGGCACTATAGTATTGCCAGTGTAATAGTATAGCTTCCGTCCCTCTCCTCGCCCCTACCTGGGCTCGAACCAGGAACACATCGACAACAGCCACCCTCGAAGCATCGTTGCCCATCGCTCCACAAAAGCCACTGCAAGGGGAACAACTACTCCAAGTCTCAGAGCGAGTGACTTTTGAAACGCTATTAGTGCGCACCTCGCTAACTAGCTAGCCATTTCACATCGGTTACACCAGCCTAATCTCGGGAGTTGATAGGCTTGAAGTCATAAACAGTGCAATGCTTGAAGCATTGCGAAGAGCTGCTGACAAACGCACGAAAGTGCTGTTTGGATGAATGCTTACGAGCCTGCTGGTGTCTACTACCGCTCAGACTGCTCTATCAAATATCAAATCAGACTTAATTATAACATAACACACAGAAATATGATCCTTAGGTCATTAATATGGGGCGGCAGGTTAGCCTAGTGGTTCAAGCGTTGGACTAGTAACCGAAAGGTTGCAAGTTTTTTTTATTACCTTTATTTAACTAGGCATGTCAGTTAAGAACAAATTCTTATTTTCAATGATAACCCACTGTTCCTAGGCTAACTGCCTGTTCAGGGACAGAACGACAGATTTGTACCTTGTCAGCTCGGGGGTTTGAACTTGCAACCTTCTGGTTACAAGTCCAACACTCTAACCACTAGGATACCCATATCCCCGAGCTGACAAGTTACAAATCTGTCGTTCTGCCCCTGAACTGGCAGTTAACCCACTGTTCCTAGGCCGTCATTGAAATTAAGAATTTGTTCTTAACTGACTTGCCTAGTTAAAAAAATACATTTTTTAAATATGGTCAAGTCCGGAAACTATAATTTCAAAAATAAAAAGTTTATTCTTTCAGTGAAATGCGGAACCATTCTGTATTTTATCTAATGGGTGGCATCCATAAGTCTAAATATTCCTGTTACATTGCACAACATTCAATGTTATGTCATAATTACGTAAAATTCTGGCAAATTAGTTAGCAATGAGCCAGGCGGCCCAAACTGCTGCATATACCCTGACTCTGTTGCACAGAACGCAAGAGTAGTGACACAATTTCCCTAGTTAAAAGAAATTCATGTTAGCAGGCAATGTTGACTAAATATGCAGGTTTAAAAATATATACTTGTGTATTGATTTTAAGAAAGGCGTTGATGTTTATGGTTAGGTACACATTGGTGCAACGACAGTGCTTTTTTCACGACTGCGCTTGTGATAAGGGAATTTATATGTTTACAGTAATGATTAAAGAATTCCACCCTGAAATGTAACTATTTAATTATTAGTTTTTGTAACATGTATAATGAATCATTAAAGTGCTAAACGTCAGTCCAATAAGTTTCGGTAGAGACGTGTGTGTGTGTGTGTGTGACACTATAAGAAAATACAGAGAACAATTAAACTGTGTATGACCTGACCTGGATAGAACTCTGAGAAATTTACGGCAGGAAAGGGACTCCCATCAAGGTCCCTCTAAACTGCCAGCTTGGTAGTGATAAACAGTGGTGAGAACTATGGGGAAGGATACATCCCACCTACTGTTCGTGTGTATGTATGTGCGTAAGTAGGGAGGGAGTGAGTTATAAAATGACATGTTCTTTGTATTTTGACTTTAGAACGTTCTCGTGAATAAACCTTACATACCTTTTGAATAATTTGAGTCTTTGCCTAATTATTATTAAACACCGGGTCTTACAAGCCTCGGGAATTAGTCAAAGCTTTAATAAGTGTTAGTTATTATCATTGGGATGAAATTCTCGTGACAGCTTGTTAAATGACCTGTTTGGCTAAGTAGGCAATAATTTATCATTGAATCATTAACAAGCACCGCATCGATTATATGCAACGCAGGACAAGCTAGATAAACTAGTAATATCATCAACGATGTGTAGTTAACTAGTGATTATGTTAAGATTGATTGTTTTTTATAAGATGTGTTTAATTCTAGCTAGCACCTTACCTTGGCTCCTTGCTGCAGTCGCATAACAGGTAGTCAGCCTGCCATGCAGTCTCCTCGTGGAATGCAATGTAATCGGCCATGATCGGTGTCCAAAAATTCAGATTGTTATGAAAACATGAAGTCGGCCCTAATTAATCGGCCATTCCGATTAATCGGTCGACTTCTAATCTGGAGCTTCCCCTTCAGAAGCTTAGATAAGCCCCCAAACGAGGAAGTACTAGCGTATTCAAAATGGCATTGAATGAGGGCAGTGGCTAGCACGCTCATGGAGTCCTTATCAAGCAGATTGGACTTTCTAGCCAAAACGTTAGTCCTGGCTTTAACCTTCCCTAGCACTTTAGTGGCCATGCTCACACCTCCTAAGCTTCCGTCAAGGATGCATCCCAGGTAGCTAAGAGGTTTTTGTAGTGAGCCACATTAAGCTTACCAGTCAACCTACTATGTGTATTGGGCATTCATATTGCACTGTACAGCCTAATTTATGGATTGTGGATCAATAAAATTGGGTATCAGTCTACTGTGACACCCACAGAACAAGTGTGAAGAGTTTGAACAAATATTAGTGTCGTAAGGCTGTACAGTGGCTTCAGAGTCCCGCAATAAGAGCTACAACACTTTGTTTTAACTCTTCAGTTGTTTCCTGTGTGTGTCACTGAGTAGACTGATACCCTATTTAATTTATCCACAATCCACAGGTAAGGCTGTACAGTGCAATAGGCTGACTGGGAAGCGTATTTCCTACAGTCAAAGTTCCACAATAAGAGCTATGATGCTAATATACTAAACAAGCATATAAACGCAACGTGTAAAGTATTGGTCCCATGTTTCATGAGCTGAAATAAGAGCCCAGAAATTCTCCACACACACAAAAAGCTTCTTTCTCTCAAATTTTGTGCACAAATTTGTTTACATTCCTGTTAATGAGCATTTCTCCTTTGCCAAGATAATCCATCCACCTGACAGGTGTGGCATATCAAGAAGCTGATTAAACAGCATGATCATTACACAGGCGCACCTTTTACTGTGGACAATAAAAGGCCACTCTAAGATGTCTCCAGTAGTGAGAGAGCATGCAATTGGTTTGCTGACTGCAGGAATGTCCACCAGAGCTGTTGCCAGAGAATTTCATGTTAATTTCTTATGGTAAGCATCGTTTTATAGAATTTGGCAGTACATCCAACTGGCCTCACAACTGCAGACCACATGTAACCACACCAGTCCAGGACCTCCACATCTGGCTTCTTCACCTGCGGGATCATCTGACACCAGTCACCCGGACAGCTGATGAAACTGAGGAGTATTTCTGTCTGTAATAAAGCCCTTCTGTGTTGAAAAACTCATTCTGAATGGCTGGGCCTGACTCCCAAGTGGGTGAGCCTGGCTCCCAAGTGCCTAAGCCATCCCAAGCCCACCCGTGACTGCGTCCCTGCCCAGTCACTTCAAATCTATAGATGAGCCCCTGATTCATTTACTTCAATTGACAGATTTCCTTCAAAGGATCTGTAACTCAGTAAATCATTGAAATTGTTGCATTTATTTTTGTAAAGTGTGTATATATGTGTAAACACTTTACAGTTGTGTTCTGTGGGTGTCACTGAGTAGACTGATACCCCATTTCAGTAATCCATAATCTATAGGTAAGGCTGTACAATGAAATAAATATTCCCCCTATGCAATTCTGAAGTGTAATACATCCACGGTGCAATTTCAACAGATTAAAAAAAGAATAATAATAATGTTTTTCCATCAATGTATAATTCATTATTGTATTTTGAATTTATATATCAAATCTCTAACCTTGTTTAACATGATTTATTCCAAATATGACATGATTCCGCTATTTTTAAACATTTGCATTAATTTCAGTGAGGGACTCTTATTTAGAAGGCGAGCCGTAAATTCCAATATTGTGGCTAGCTTCACATAGGTGGGTAGAGAGGCATGGGATAGCGAATCGGACCCAGGATAGCTAGCTAGAATCGATAAAGATGGCGACAGCGAGAGACACCGAATATAAAATTATTATCGATAATAAAAATAAGACATGTTTATTCAGATAGGTGAAGAAAGGATACCTTTATAACAAAAAGAAATTCGCTCATACGGTTGCATTTTGTTTTTAACTTAAAGTCCCGACTGCGCAAGCGATTTGTTTTCAGAGGAGCTCCACAGTTCTATGTCAAGTTAGCCGTGTTGGCTAGCTAGCCTGATTGGATCTCAATCGCTTATGGATTTCTAGGATCAGGACGAATGTCGTTTGACTGAAAATCGACTTTACACGGGATTGAATTAGCTACAAATTGTTCATGAACCGATTGGACAACATCGTTTATTTTACGTTGGGAACATAGCCATTCCGCTGGCCCGGTGACACGGAGAGTGTCGAGTCGGAGTGCCTGACCGTCATGTATTTTTTAACTGGCTGGCCCCGGAGGCTACTTTGTCCACTGAAAAGTGAAGAGGAACCGTTTCATATTAAGCCCAACTCACAGAGGTTTTACTTCGCCATGTTGTCAGAGACTCAACTAAGCATCTGGTTTAGTCGGGTAAGCAACGACTTAATCGCCGATGAGTTGGGTAACCGCTACCTAGCAGTTGTTAGCTAGTAGCTAGCAAGCTAAGTTTTGTCTGTGCACACTGGTTGCCTCGTCACCGACTTTTATTATGGCATGGTATATTTAGCTAGCTAAGTGTCATGGCTATCATTGCATACAGGGACTGAATGTTAGCTAGCTGACGTTTAGTAGCTGGCGCAACAAGCATCAGCTGTTTGGCAAAAGTACTATCTAGCTAAGCTAACGCTGCACAAATCATGTACTCAGTCCAGTATTATATTAAAGTATGTAACGTTACCAAACTAACGTTACGTTGGCTAGCAGTCGCTAGCTAGATAGTTAAGTACATTGCCAATAACTCAAAATGTTGTTATTTGCCATATTTAATACATTCATGTAGTTTAATGAGGATTATGTAAGGGTGATATTTAATGAACTCGCTACTGTCCAAAGTATTTAGCTAGGCCGGCTTTTGTAAGAGCTGCAAATCAGTGCTATAATTTGGTGTACCTAATTCCGCATTAAAAGCCATGTTTATTTTACTCCCCTTAACACCCTAACATAGCTCTGGTGCAAATTCCTTCACCTGTCACTGGGTGCCCCATGAAACTATCTTGAGTCGAAGGAGATCATTGTTATGTATTTAGCTATACCAATGTGTAAATTACAGAGTTCCAGTGAATTTGAATACCTCCATGTGCGTCATTCTTTTTCCCCCATTCCTCTCATATCATCGTGCTACTACAAATATCGCAATACCCGAAATAAATCGTTTTACGTTGTTAATGACTAAATCATTCCAGACTGCGATATCTGCATATTTACGATATTAGTCGCATTCTCGTTAAATAATTTTAGTATGGGAAAGTAATGCTTAGTTAATGATTTTAGACTTCATTTTCAACATTGTTGCCGCTTAACTGATAAAACGGCGTAGTTTTGATTTCTAAAGCTTAAATATAATAATCATGCACATCACAATATATCTTCTAGCACTTCACAGTATACCGTCAATGTCAACATCTGCAAATAGTTATGTCAGCCCAGGTGTAAAATTAGCTCTGCCTCCATGGCTAGGCTGCACAAGAGTGTAAAAGCAAGAGTGCTGCAAATATATCAGCTGTAAAATCGAATTGGATGGTTCTGCATTACATCATTCGTATATAGTGTAAATCTAGGCCAGTATTTATTTCCCTGTCTTTACAGGAAGTATCCTGTTGAGTTTCCCAGTTTTTCTTATTTTCTCCAGTGGCCTGAACATAAACTGTGAGAAACGGTAGAGAATGGACAGGATGTCCAGGAAGGGTCCACACAGGACAGGAATGTGGGTGCTGCGATAACCCTAACTTAGTGGCCGGTCCAGGCCCCCTTGCCTTCTGTCTGCTCTGCATGTGTTTTAGTGTTTTAAAGCAGCCAAGCATGTCCAGTCCAAGACTCAAGGCCTCTTTGAAGGTCAGCCAGCCTAACTGAACTAGGCACCAAAGCACAGCTCTCGGGCTATCTGATCTATAAGTCATGTCAACCTCAACAGCTGGGCATGGACTGATCCCATAACGGATAGTATGTAAAACAAATAATAATGTTATCTACAGTTTAAAGCTCAGACCTGATAACTCCTGGGGGAAAGGGTCTGAGCTTGGCACTTTCCCAGTCTCCAAGTTGGATCTCTGCCCCTGGCCCCATAAATGGAACACCTCTTGCACACCTCAGTACTAGTTTCCTTCCTCCTCCATGGGAGCAGTTTCCCTCCATGGTAAACTCTCCTACTGCCTGCTCCTCCTCTGTCCTCTTGCCAGTTCCTTCCCTCTCCTATCTCTCTGTTTATCAGCCATCTCCTATGACTCCCCCCATGACTCCTCTAAAGCCCATGGCTCTAATCCCATCTCTCATCAGCTTGGCCTGTCTTGCCCAAGCAGAAATCCATGTATGGGAGCAGCTTAGTGATGTTGTCTTGCAGTCCCCCTGCCCCGCGCCTTGGATTTTGCACGGGCCAATATGTGTGGGAATTAACTGTGAAAAGATGGGAGAGGTGGCGGTTGGCAGGCAGGACCAGGTTTGGGAAACACTTTTCTAAACCTCTGGGACCTCTTCAATTACACTGACTTAGTAGAATGTGTTGTTATAAAGCATATTATATGGGAGGTTTTGTCTAAGTGGCCTTGGTGTTTGGTGTGCAATCACTCAATCGCAGTTAGGATTTTGAGAACAGTACTTGGTATCAGTTGACATGAAATGAAAAGACAGTTTAGCGTAAGGGCATTGGCTGAGTGATGGTTGTTTACTGGTTCAGCAGAGGGAGGCTTTTTGACGTTGATTGAGATTTTCTCTATCATGCAATAATGCATCATTCCCTCAGTAAAGCGGGCAATGAGTGACCCTGATATCCAATTGGGTTCAATGGCTCAGGAATTCCTTTCATATTAGGCAGTATACAGTTAGCCAATTATTGTGGATGGCAGTTTACTAACCCCTTCCCCCTAAGCTTAAAGATGTCCTCCAGCAATTTTTGAACTACTCCTGTTGAAAAGCGATATACAAGTATACAAACAGTAATGTACTCCCACTAAAGGGTAAAAAAATATGTTTTCAACAGGTTTTTATTTTAGTTTTTATTAGACTACAAACTTCGGGGAGTAGAAAATTAAAGGAGTTGGTCTGATGGTGATTCGTGATGTCATCGGCCTCTCCTATTGCTTAAAGAGAATCTTCTGTACTTTTGTATACTTTTTAGCCAGTAGTTCTGAAAGTAGCACTCACGAGCCATACGTGGTCCCCGAAAATGGCATACTATGTCACATATGTGCACCGCTTCATTTCTCTCTCTCGTTGATTGGGTTAAATGCGGAAGACACATTTCGGTTGAATGCATTCAGTTGTGCATCCCCTTCCCCCTCTCTCTCTCTGCTGTGTCCATTTGAACTGTTGCACCCACCCTGCGACCTCATTGGAGAACGCTGGGTAGGCCTTTTGCTAGCGGTCACTCAAATGCGAGGGGCTGAAACTTATTGGCTAGAACTGGACATGCTAGAGGGCTGGCCCGCGTTGGGGGGAAATGTAGAGATAATGGCCTGGCACAGCTTCAAGAAAGCAATCTCTTCAAACTAGGGATTTCGTGGCTGATTTGAGGTAAAACAGCAATTCTGCTCAGATTATGCATACATGAACTAGACATTGACTAATCCAGCCCAAAGCAGGAGGTTTCAAACATTTTTTTTATTTTTATCGCCAAAGTACTGGAGCATGTCTTTAAGGAGCACTAGAGGAACAATGGAGAACAAAAGATGAACGCTGGAAAGGAGACTAGATTAGGACTTTTAAGCTTAACAAATGTCAATACCTATGCCTTTTCATCTGCCCGCTAGTTGAATATCCTCTTCCGTCATGTTATTCTCAGGACCTATCTGTGTGACTCCGATGGGAATAGGAATCCTCACTGCAGCAAGGTCATCTGAGACCTTTGTAATATGGCTACTGTATGAAAATGTCTGTTTGAAGTCGGGCCCTTGGGGTTATTCTAGCTAATTAGCATTAGTGCTAGGCTAGCTGGGTTTGTGCTTGACTGAATGTATTGGGTTGTGGGGGAGGTTTGGTTTAGAGTTACCCCTGTGCCTTGTTACCCATCCCCCACATGCTAAGAGGCCCTCTGGAGCAGTTACAGTATAGGCTAACTACAGTCTAAAACATGTCAGACTTTCCATGCCAGACTGACCAGGTGAATCCTGGTGAAAACTATGATCCCTTATTGATGTCACTTGTTAAATCCACTACAATCAGTGTAGATTAAGGGAAGGAGACAGGTTAGATAATGATTTTTTTTAAAGCCTTGAGACAACTGAGATATAGATTGTGCATGTGTGCCATTCAGAGGGTGAATGGTCAAGAGAAGATATTTAAGTGCCTATGAACGAGTTGTGGTAGTAGGTGCCAGGCGCACTGGTTTGAGTGGGTCGAACTGTGACGCTGCTGGGTATTTCACGCTCAACAGTTTCCCGTGGGTACCCACCACCCAAAGGACATCCCGCCGACTTGACACCACTGTGGAAGGCATTGGCGTCAACATGGGCCAGCATCCTTGTGGAACGTTTTCGACACCTTGTACACCCCAACGAATTGAGGCTGTTCTTTCTGAGCACAAAAATGAGAGAAACTCAGTTTCAGGAAGGTGTTCCTAATGTTTTGTTCGCTCAGTGTATATCAGCCAGTAACCAGGATTCCATCAACCCTTTTTATGCAAGTGAAGTACCTTGGATAAAAAAAATATAATTGATGGCCTGATGGAAAGAGAAAATGTCTCGGTTAACTTTCCACATGTCGACAAAACAAAAACCGCTAGGCAAGCAGATCTTTTTGTGTCGGTAAAGTTAGGCGAGAAATGTCTGGAGACGCTTTTATGTGCAAATATTGATATAATAACAATATCGAAGTAAACTTGGGAGTCACACGATGACATGTTGTAAGACCCTCCCTCTACAACTCGGTGGAAAAGAATGCAGTTTATTAGGGTACAGATGAAATAAGTTATGAACTTCACAGGGTGGTGAAAGTGCAAGGTGATGAGCTTGATGCTCCTTTCCAATAAATATCGAGGGTCTCATGATCATCTATGAATGGCTGCCGTTTGACAATCTCTATCTTTTGTCCATGAATCTCATCGTGTATGTAGACTTACAACCGAACTGTATCTGTGAGCTGTTTGCTTGAGTACATGCCGATATCAGTGGGCACGCTCGCTATATAACACATTTTTGGTGGTGAGAAAACCACCAGTGGAGTTAAATGTGATTGAAACACATGTAAACATTTTTTTTTGGGGGGGGTACATGGGAGTTTAACTGCAAAATATATTTTTATGTGCACTACCTATTTATGCACAGACTTAACTGCAACAAGTCAATTTCATGGGAACGCATATCTGGTGGGGGAAATGCGCATGTTGTTTTTATGCCGACGTTAGAGGGAGGGAAACCTAGCTATTGTTATAGTAGTTGTGTGTAACAGGCTGTCCAACCTAGTTGGCAGTCACGTTGGCATTCCGTGTTGCTGAAGCGGCAACATAATCACAGCCATTTCTGACTGAAAAGTTCTGTTATCAAAATTCCTGATTTGTTTAGGAGAAACGTGTATGCGTCTCATTCACATGATCAATAGGGCCTGACCTATAGCATATATCATATTTACATCAATAATTTGGTTCTTACAAACTCTTAACACCGTAATGCGTGACAGCTAAATGGAAGCAGAGGACGTGATAAACTTGACTAAAATTTGACTAGTTGTGGAAAAATACTGGAGATTAAGATAAAGAAGGTAAGGCTAAAGCGCTGCATGCATATTATGTGTACCAAACAGGTGCTGTTTGGTCACAGTATATTTTCTGACAGTATACAGTATATTCTGACGGTATACAGTTACAGTATATTTTCTGACAGTATACAGTATATTCTGACGGTATACAGTTACAGTATATTTTCTGACAGTATACAGTATATTCTGACGGTATACAGTTACAGTATATTTTCTGACAGTATACAGTATATTCTGACGGTATACAGTTACAGTATATTTTCTGACAGTATACACTATATTCTGACCGTATACAGTTACAGTATATTTTCGGTTGGAACTGTGTAAACAACACTAAATAAATTATAAACATTTATTACAGCAACCACTAAAAATAGTTGCGCATATTTGTAAATGCAATTGCCTAAATGGAGCAGTTTATTATTTATGCTAATTATTCAAGGGTCAATTTATCTTATTTTAAATATAAAATGCTTGTTTGCATTTCAAGTCATGAATGACTCGTATGCTGTGTGATGACATGAACTAATTGTTGATTGATACAAAGCCTATATAAATATTGAAATACAGGCCTAAGTAAGTTATGGTATTGATTAGACAGGATGCAATCTTTGGCCTATGGCTAGATGGTGGTTAAACAAGGCTGCTATGCTAAGCCTACTAATGACATGACTTATTATTATGATGATCACAACAGTAATAATAACAATAAGGAGAAAAAGGAGGGTTATTTTTTTAAATCAGACAATTTGTTAGTGTAAACAACACTAAATAAATTATATTGGAGAGCCTGTTTTAAAGAAAACATGTGTAAAGCCTTTATTACAGCATAGAACATATTACAGCCAAATTTGTGACCTCATGAGGACCGCCACAGGAAAGGAAGACAGAGTTACCTCTGCTGCAGAGGATAAGTTCATTAGTTACCAGCCTCAGAAATTGCAGCCCAAATAAATGCTTCACAGATTTCAAGTAACAGACGCATCTCAACATCAACTGTTCAGAGGAGACTGTGTGACTCAGGCCTTCATGGTCGAATTGCTGCAAATAAACCACTACTAAAGGACACCAATAAGAAGAGGCGTGTTTTGGTCAAGAAACACGAGCAATGGACATTAGACTGGTGGAAATCTGTCCTTTGGTCTGATGAGTCCAAACGTGAGATTTTTGGTTCTAACTGCTGTGTCTTTGCGACGCAGAGTAGGTGAACGGATTATCCCCGCATGTGGTTCCCACCGTGAAGCGTGGGGGTGCTTTGCTGGTGACACTGTCTGATTTATTTAGAGTTCAAGGCACTTAACCAGCATGGCTACCACAGCATTCTGCAGCGATATTCCATCTGGTTTGCGCTTAGTGCTATTATCATTTGTTTTTCAACAGGACGATGACTCAAAACACACCTCCATTTTGTGTAAGCAGTATTTGACCAAGGAGAGTGATTGAGTGCTGCATCAGATGATCTGGCCTCTACAATCACCTGACCTCAACCCATTTGGGATGATTTGGACCGCAGAGTGAAGGAAAAGCAGCTAACAAGTGCTCAGCATATGTGGGAACTCCTTCAAGACTGTTGGAAAAGCATTACTCATGGTTGAGAGAATGCCAAGAGTGTGCAAAGCTGTCAAGGCAAAGGGATTTAACACCTTTTTTGTTGTTGCTTACTACATGATTCCAAATGTTTTATTTCACAGTTTTGATGTCTTCACTATTATTCACAAACTTCTGACTGGTACTGTATATATGGATGATTTATAAAGCCAGGCACAATTAAGTTAGGCCATTGATTATAGACCTAATTAAGTTGCGGTTTCCTCTCACTTTTCTTAGACAATTATGGCAAGTGCTATTTTTCGTCGCTTAACTATTATTGCCGTTCTATCAACACACTTGTCAAACACTGACGCAGCGGTCTAAGGCACTGCATCTCAGTGCTAGAGGCGTCACTACAGACCTTGTTTCGATTCCAGGCTGTATCACAACCAGCCGTGATTGGGAGTCCGATAGGGTGGCGCACTATTTGCCGAGCGTCGTTAGGGTTGGCCCGGAGTAGGCCGTCATTGTAAAGAATTTGCTCTTAACTGACTTGCCTTGCTTAAATAAACCCGTCACTCCGGTTCTACAAGTAATTACTTTGGCACAATAGGCATCAAGTCACTTACAGATAATGTTGCGTAAATCATGTATCATTTTCATTGAACACAATCAGTCAACGTACAGCAGGCCCTAGATGTTTCGATTGCTGAACTTTGAGGCATGCCCAAAAATAACAATTTTTATAATATTACAGTTAATCAAAACGCTCGTAATCCCCGTTCAACAACTCTAAATCTTTTAGGCATGCGCTCCAAAGGGATAACATGATATACAGTGCCATCGGAATGTATTCAGTCCCCTTGACCTTTTTCCCATTTTGTTATGTTCCAGCCTTATTCTAAAATGGATTAAATAAAAAACAATTCCTCAGCAATCTACACACACTACCCCATTATGACAAAGTGAAAACCGTTTTTTAGAAATGTTTGCAAATGTATTAAAATAAGCAAATACCTTATGTATGTATTATTGACTACCTGGCCCGATGACTCCTTGCTGTCCCCAGTCCACCTGGCTGTGCTGCTGCTCCAACTGTTCTGCCTGCGGCTATGGAAACCTGACCTGTTCACCGGACGTACTACCTGTCCCAGACCTGCTGTTTTCAACTCTCTAGAGACAGCAGGAGCGGTAGAGATACTCTGAATGATCGGCTATGAAAAGCCAACTGACATTTACTCCTGAGGTGCTGACTAATGCACCCTCGTTAACCAGTGTGATTATTATTATTATTTGACCCTGCTGGTCATCTATAAACATTTGAACATCTTGGCCATGTTCTGTTATAATCTCCACCCAGCACAGCCAGAAGAGGACTGGCCACCCCTCATAGCCTGGTTCCTCTCTAGGTTTCTTTCTAGGGAGTTTTTCAGAGCCACCATGCTTCTTCTACACCTGCATTGCTTGCTGTTTGGGGTTTTAGGCTTGGTTTCTGTACAGCACTTTGTGACATCAGCTGATGTAAGAAGGGCTTTATAAATACGTTTGATTTATGTAAATAAGTATTCAGACCCTTTTCTATGAGACTCGAAATTGAGCTCAGGTGCATCCTGTTTCCATTGATCATCCGTGAGCTGTTTCTACAACTTGATTTGAGTTCACTTGTGGTAAATTCAATTGATTGGGCGTGATTTGGAAAGGCACACGCTTGTCTATCAGTTCCCATTGTTGACAGTGCATGTCATATAAAAAACAAAGTCATGAGGTTGAAGGAATTGTCTGTAGATTGTTTCGAGCCACAGATCTGGGGACGGGTACCAAAATATTTCTGCAGCATTGAAGGACCCCAAAACCACAGTGGCCTCCCTCATTCTTAAATGGAAGATGTTTAGAACAACCAAGACTCTTCCTAGAGCTGGCCAGCTGGCCAAACAGAGCAATCGGGGGGAAGGGCCTTGGTTAGGGAGATGGTCACTCTGACAGTTCCTATGTGGAGTTGGGAGAACCTTCCAGAAGGACAACCATCTCTGCAGCATTCAACCAATCAGGCATTTATGGTAGAGGGGCCAGATGGAAGCCCCTCAGTAAAAGAGTCATGAAAGCCAACTTGGAGTTTGCCAAAAGGCACCTAAAGATTGTGAGAAACATAAATAAGATTCTCAAAATTGAATTATTTGGCCTGAATGCGTCATGTCTGGAGAACCTGGTACCATCCCTATGGTGAAGAATAGCGGTGGCAGCCTGCTGTGGGGAGGTTTTCTGCAGCAGGGACTGGGAGACTAGTCAACATCGAGGCAAAGATGAACGGCGCAAAGTACAGAGATCATTGATGAAAACCTGCTCCAGAGCACTCAGGACCTCAGACGGGGGCGAAGGTTCACCTTCTAACAGGACAATGACCTTAAGCACACAGCCAAGACAGCACAGAAGTATCTTCGGGACAAGTCTCTGAATGTCCTTGAGTGGCCCAGCCAGAGCCCGGACTTGAACCTGATCTAACATCTCTGGAGAGACCTGAATATAGCTGTGCAACACTCCCAATCTAACCTGACAGAGCTTGAGAGGATCTGCAGAGAAGAATGGGAGGAACTCCCCAAATACAGGTGTGCCAAGCTTGTAGTCTTATACCCAAGATGACTCAATGCTGTAATCGCTGCCAAAGGTGCTGTAATCGCTGCCAAAGGTGCTTCAACAAAGTACTGGGTAAAGGGTCTGAATTCTTATGTAAATGTGATATTTGTTTTTTTATTTGTAATACTTTTGCAAACATTTCTAAACCTGTGTTTTGCTTCATCATTATTTGATTGTGTGTAGATTGAGGTAAAAAAAATGTTTAATCAATTATAGAATAAGGCTGTAACATAACAAAAAGTCAAGGAGTTACTTTCCGAGTCAAATCAAAGTTTATTTGAAACGTGCGCCGAATACAACAGGTATTACGGTGAAATGCTTACTTGCAGCCTCTAAACAACAGTGCAAAAAAGTTATTAGGTGAACAATAGTTATTTAAAGAAATAAAAACTGTGAAAAATAACAGAGCGGCTACATACAGGCACTGGTTAGTCGGGCTGATTGAGGTAGTATGTGCATGTAGATATGATTAAAGTGACTGCATATGTGATGAACAGAGTAGCAGTAGTGTAAAAGAGGGCTTGGTGGGTGGCGGGGCACAATGCAGATAGCCCAGTTGGCACAACAAAAATCTCATAATTAAAATTCCTCAAGCATACAAGTATTTTACACCATTTTAAAGATAAAATTCTCATTAAACTAGCCACATTGTCTGATTACAAAAAGGCTTTACAGCGAAAGCCCCACAAACAATTGTTAGGTCACCAACAAGTCAGAAAAACAGCCATTTTTCCAGCCAAAGAGAGGAGCAGAAATATATAGATGAAATTAATCACTAACTTTTGATCTTCATCAGATGACACTCATAGGACTTCATGTTACACAATACATGTGTGTTTTGTTCGATAAAGTTCATATTTATATCCAAAAATCTCATTTTACTTTGGCGTGTTATGTTCAGTAGTTCCAAAACATGCAGTGATTTTGTAGAGAGCCACATCAATTCACAGAAATACTCATAATAAACATTGATAAAAGATACAACTATTATACATGGAACTTTAGATAAGCTTCTCAATGCAACCGCTGTGTCAGATTTTTTTTTAAACTTTACGGAAAAAGCACACCATGCAATAATCTGAATATGGCGCTCAGAGCCCAAACCAGCCAAAGAAATATCCGCCATGTTGTGTCGTCAAAATTAGTCAGAAATGGCATTATAAATATTCACTTACCTTTGATCATCACCAGAATGCCCTCCCAGGAATCCCAGTTCCACAATAAATGTTGAGTTGCTCGATAATGTCCATTTATGTCCAAATAGCTTCTTTTGTTAACACGTTTTGTAAACCAATCCAAAGTCATGAAGCGCGTTCACTAGGAGCAGACGAAATGTCAAAGTTTCGTTACAGTCCGTAGAAACATGTCAAACGATGTATTCAACCAATTTTTAGGATGTTTTTAACAAATCTTTAATAATGTTCCAAACGTACAATTCCTTTGTCTGTAGAAAAGCAATGGAACGCGAGCTAACTCTCATGACCGTGTGACCACGAGCTCGTGGCACTCTGCCAGACACCTGACTCAAAGAGCCCTTATGAGCCCCTCCTTTACAGTAGAAGCCTCAAACAAATTTCTAAAGAATGTTGACATCTAGTGGAAGCCTTAGGAAGTGCAACATGACCATTATCCCACTATCTTACATAGGGAATTAGTTGAAAAACGACCAACCTCAGATTTCCCACTTCCTGGTTGGATTTTTTTTCTCAGGTTTTCGCCTGCCATATGAGTTCTGTTATACTCACAGACTTCATTCAAACAGTTTTAGAAACTTCAGAGTGTTTTCTATCCAAATATACTATTATATACATATTCTAGCTTTTAATGGCTGAGTAGCAGGCAGTTTACTCTGGGCACCTTATTCATCCAAGCTACTCAATACTGCCCTCCAGTCACCAAGAAGTTAAACCACTTCATGCCTAAAATGGTGCCGGAAGAAATGGCAGCAGTTTTACGGGCCCCAACCAATTGTGCTATTATCTGTTAGTTTTTTTGCTGTATTTGTAACTTATTTGGTACGTCATGTTTCTGCAACTGTATCTTACGGCAAAAAATAGCTTCTGGTTATCAGGACAGCGATCACTCACCTCGGATTAGACTAAGATTTTTTTCTTCAACAAGCAGGACGCACAGGACATTCTCCGAACTCCCGACAAGGACAACATCAGTTATTTGCACGAGGAAGAGATTCAGGTACCGAGGACACAGAGCGGGATGCCTCGTGAGGATTCGCAGAAGGCGAGTGGGAAAGCTGCCGTTACCGGCATTTAATCGCCAACGTGCAATCATTGGACAATAAATTAGATGAGGTACGATCACGAATATCCTACCAACGGGACATCTGTAAAATCTTATGTTTCAAGGAATCGTGGCTCAATGATGACATGGATATTCAGCTAGTGGGATATACGCAGCACCAACAAGATAGACCAGCACACCAGTAAGACGAGGGGAGGCGTTCTGTGCATATTTGTAAACAGCTGGTGCACGAAATCTAAGAAAGTCTTGGGATTTTGCCTGCCTGAAGTAGAGTATCTTGTGATAAATTGCAGGCCACACTACTTGCCTAGAGTTTTCAGCTATACTTTCTGTGGCTGTTTATTTACCACCACAGACAGATGTTGGCACTAAGAACACACTCAGACAGCTGTGTAAGGAAATAAGCAAACAGGAAACCACTCACCCAGAGTCGGCGTTCCTAGTGACCGGAGACTTTAATGCAGGGAAACTTAAATCAGTTCTAATTTATATCAACATGTTAAATGTGCAACCAGAGGGGGATAAAATTCTAGATCACCCGTACTCCACACACAGAGATGCGTCGTACGAAGCTCTCCCTCGTCATCCATTTGGTAAATCCGACCACAATTCTATCCTCTTGATTCCTGCTTACAAGCAAAAATTAAAGCAGGAATTACCAGTGACTCGGTCTATTAAAAAAAAGTGGTCAGATGAAGCAGATGCTAAACTACAGGACTGTTTTGCTATCACAGACTATAAGATGTTCTGTAACATGGCTTTGAGGAGTACACCACATCATTCACTGGCTTTATCAATAAGTGCATCGAGGACGTCGTCCCCACACTGACTATACGTACATATCCCAAACAGAAACCATGGATTACAGGCAACATTCGCACTGCGCTAAAGGGTGGAGCTGCCACTTTCAAGGCGTGGGACTCTAACCCGGAAGCTTATAAGAAATCCTGCTATGCCCTGCGACAAACCATCAAACAGGCAAAGCACATCAATACAGGGCTAAGATTGAATCGTACTACACCGGCTCCGACGCTCGTTGATGTGGCAGAGCTTGCAATCTATTAGACTACAAAGAGAAGCACCGCTGCGAGCTGCCCAGTGACACGAGCCTACCAGACAAGCTAAATCACTTCTATGCTCGCTTTGAGGCAAGCAACACCAAGGCATGCATGAGAGCATCAGCTGTTCCGGACGACTGTGTGATCACGCTCTCCGTAGCCGACGTGAGTAAGACCTTTAAACAGGTCAACATACACAAGGCTGCAGGGCCAGACCGATTACCAGGACGTGTGCTCCGGGCATGTGCTGACTAACTGCCAGTTTTGTTAGTTCAAGTCATCGTCTTTTGTTTGAAATTCTCCTGACAATGTTGAGTAACATTGACCTGATTACGCATAGAAGTAGAACTAGTCTACCTGGCCTGCGTGCAAATTAGGCCTATAAATGTTCCCTTTTGGGGATGTCTGATTTAGTATTTCTGATTTGTCTTATCTCACCAGCACTAATGAGCTGAGGAGCTTCTCAAAGTTTTTCTTCACCTCAAACAGCAAGGTAAACTAAGTCTGCTTTCAGAATCAATTGAGAATGATAATAGTTCCTCAAAGTATTAGAAAAATATTTCCAGCTCTGCCTTTCGATAACCACTCTGTAGTAAAGGGAAAAATGTAATGTTCTGATCCACTTCTTATCCCTTGTACAAATAGCCTAGGGTTGAGCCACTGATGCGGGAATTAGTTATGCAAGTTTGCAAGCACGAGTTTCGTGCTGACCCAGTTGATACGTTTCAAGTATGCAATGTTCTTATTTGTTTGCTTTATGTAGGCAATTTTTATATAGTTGGCAATAATTTACTTATTTGAGATATTGACAATGATTTTGAGATACAAATACTATTATAATTGAAACTGTTACACGGAACCCAAACCTGTACCGCGCGTGCTCCATCGTGCATAAGTGTATTTTGTCCCCCCACACCAAACGCTATCACGACACGCAGGTTAAAATATCAAAACAAACTCTGAACCAATTATATTAATTTGGGGACAGGTTGAAAAGCATTACACATTTATGGGTATTTAGCTAGCTAGCTTGCACTTGCTAATTTGTTCTATTTAGCTAGCTTTCCGTTGCTAGCTAATTTGTCCAGGGATATAAACATTGAGTTGTTATTTTACCTGAAATGCACAAGGTCCTCTACGCCAATTATTCCACATACAACGGTCAACCGAATCATTTCTAGTCTTCTCTCCTCCTTCCAGGCTTTTTGTTCTCTTGACTTTATATTGCGATTGGAAACTTTCATATATTAGGTGCATTACTGCCACCGACCTTGTTTGTTTTTCACTCACCCACGTGGGTATAACCAATGAGGAGATGGCACGTGGGTATCTGCTTCTATAAACCAATGAGCAGATGGGAGAGGCAGGACTTGCAGCGCGATCTGCGTCACAAATAGAACTGACTTCTATTTAGCCCGTGGCAACGCAGACGCTCGTTGCCGCACAATAATAGAATAATATAGATTTCTACATTTATTTTGCAAGTGCGAGCGGTGTAGTCAGCCTGTTACACGAAAATGTGCTTATGAAAATCATAACTGGCACACAGATTGGTAGAAATGGTAAGATAAATTGGCACTCCAGATGCAAAAGTTTGCCGACCGCTGGTGTAGCCTATTACCGGCAACTTCAGGAGTATAGGCAGAATCTGCGAAGGCCAGCAGCAGCTGGAGGAAGATGTTCTGGTTAGGCTTTCTTGATCTGTGGCTCCCTCTTGAGTCATTTGTGTGTCTTAATTATTTAACCAAACAGCGTGTTTGAGCATCAGACAAGTTTAGTACATGTAGTTGATTTTTATTAAAACACATAGGATGTGTTGTATAAAGAAAGGTCCTCACTGTCAAATGTTTATTTTCAGCAAACTTAACATGTGTAGATATTTGTATGAACTTAACAAAATTCAACAACTGAGACAAACTGAACAAGTTCCACAGACATGTGACTAACAGAAATTGAATAATGTGTCCCTGAACAAAGGGGGATCAAAAGTAACAGTCAGTATCTGTTGTGGCCACCAGCTTCATTAAGTACTGCAGTGCATCTCCTCCTCATAGACTGCACCAGATTTGCCTGTTCTTGTTGTGAGATGTTACCACACTCTTCCACCAAGGCACCTGCAAGTTCCTAGACATTTCTGGGGGGGAATGGCCCTAGCCCTCACCCTCCGATCCAACCGGTCCCAGAAGTGCTCAATGGGATTGAGATCCGGGCTCTGGGCCATGGCAGAACACTGACATTCCTGTCTTGCAGGAAATCGCGCACAGAACGAGCAGCATAGCTGGTGGCATTGTCATGCTGGAGGGTCATGTCAGGATGAGCCAGCAGGAAGGGTACCACATGAGAGAGGAGGGTGTCTTCCCTGTAATGCACAGTGTTGATTGCCTGCAATGACGACAAGCTCAGTCCCCAGACCATGACGGACTCTCCTCCAAATTGGTCCCGCTCCAGAGTACAGGCCTCGGTGTAATGCTCATTCCTTCGACGATAAACGCAAATCTGACCATCACCCCTGGTGAAACACAACCGAAACTCGTCAGTGAAGAGCACTTTTTTCAAGTCCTGTCTGGTCCTGCGACGGTGTGTTTGCCCGTAAGCGACGTTGTTGCCGGTGATGTCTGGTGAGGACCTGTCTTACAACAGGCCTACGAGCCCTCAGTCGAGCCTCTCTCAGCCTATTGTGGACAGTCTGAGCACTGATGGATGGATTGTGCGTTCCTGGTGTATCTCGAGCAGTTGTTGTTGCCATCCTGTACCTGTCCCACAGGTGTGATGATCGGATGTGCCGATCCTGTGCAGGTGTTACTCGTGGTCTGCCATTGCGAGGACGATCAGCTGTCCGTCCTGTCTCCCTGTAGCTCTGTCTTAAGGCAATGTATTGCCCTGGCTGCATCTGCAGTCCTCATGCCTCCTTGCAGCATGCTGAAGCCATGTTCTTGCACATGAGCAGGAACCCTGGCCATCTTTCTTTTGGTGTTTTTCAGAGTCAGTAGAAAGGCCTCTTTGGTGTCATAACTGTGACCTTAATTGCCTACCGTCTGTAAGCTGTTAGTGTCTTAATGACCTTTCCACAGGTGCATGTTCATTAATTGTTTATGGTTCATTGAACAAGCATGGGAAACTGGGTTTAAACCCTTTACAGTGAATTTCTGTGAAGTTATTTGGATTCTTATTAATTATCTTTGATCTGTGTCCTGAAAAAGGGGACCTTTTTTATTTATTTTTGTGTGTTTTTGATCGAAAGACAGAGTTTTTGTCTGGGACAGCTCTAGTAAGGATAGTCTTGTCTCTTTTCTGCTCTGACGCTTGTAGAATTGAACATCTGGTCCCTTTTATGGAAACACTGGTGTTGGCAGAGGCAGCTGATTGTGTGAGAATGGGATTACATGGTGCAGTGTGGTGCTGATGAATAGTCTCCTGTTGGGCCGAAGAGTACTTGTGACACACAGAGGCCGATAGGGTATTCTTCACATTACCGTCTCTAGTAAACACACACTCTTATCAAATAAAATAAAAGTTGATTTGTCACATGACCAGGATACAGAACTTGTAAGCATTATTTTTAATTTATATATATATATATATTTTACATGTATCTAGCTAAATAATTAACCATAATCCCATCTCATAACGTTACTACCCTGCATGGATCTACAGGTAGCTAACTAGCTAGCTAACATTAGACTATAACTAGCAATGCAAGTGGCTCTGAGATACGGATAATATTACTGCACAGATCATGCATGTAACAATAGCTAGCGAGCCAGCCAACGTTAGGTTCGCTCGCTAACACTATGCGTTAACTTGCAATGAAAACGACTTTCCACAGCTCTGAAACTAGATGTCCATAATAGCAAAGTTAATCAGCATAGTGGGATTGAGAATTAGGCGGCAGCAGCAGAGATGAGGAAACAGCCATTGTCTTAGCTTAATTGTCCATGAAAATTGAAGACAGGAAACCCCAACTTAATTAGGTCTATATTCAATAGCCTAATTGTTAAATGCAACTGGCTTTTTAAATCATACGTATATCAACAGAAATAAGACATCCTGCTTCTGTTGCCTGTTTGAGTGTTTGTTTAATAGCCTAATGATTCTGTGAGCACCAAGCCTCATGTCAGAGAAAGCAATTACACAGATTCGGTTGTTTTTCATCTTTGCTATGCTGTAATAAAGGCTTTTTGAACAGACTTGTGTACTTTGAATTTTAGTGTTCCAAACAGGCAGAACATTTTTATTGTAATCTAACAGCACCTGTTTGTCACACATAATATGCACGCAGCTCGTGCTCCTCCTTTTTCTTGATTTCCTTATTGTTATTACAATTATTATTATGATCATTATTAGTAGTAGTAGTAGTAGTAGCCTTGTATAACCATTGAGCTGTAGGCCTAAATGCGCATCCTGTTTAGTCTTAATGCTGTAACTTACTTAGGCCCATATATATATATATATCTCAATTATTATTATATATATATATATCAATTATTATTATATATGTATCAATTATTCGTTCATGCCACCACACAGCATAAGAGGCATTCATGCTTTGAAATCAAGCATTTAAGTTTTAAAATGAAATAACAAGAGCTTTCAATTAGCCTAAACAATAAATAAACCATAATTCACGAATGCATGCAACTTTTTTAGTCTGCTGTAATAAAGGCTTTATATATATATATATATAAATTTTTTTTTAACAGACTCTAGAATACTTATTTAGTGTGCACACTTCTAAATGGTCAGAAAAAATAATAATATTGCAATCTAACAGCAACACACAATTCTCACGTAACGCTTGCTCCTAGAACTTCCTTTTTTATCTTGACCTTCAGTAGCTTCCACAACTAAGTCTGTCTTCCACAGATCTGACTTCCCCTTTCCCTCCTGAGCAACCAATAAACATTAGCCTGTTTTTTAACGTTTCTTTTTCACATCCTCCACATCCTTTTTGCTGTCACGTGTTACTGTTCGTAGTTTGTTAGAACCAATTTATTGATGTGATTATGATAGACTATTGGTCACATGCATATGGCGCTTTCATGTTTTTCAGGTAAGGAGAACAAGGGTTTGAGGCTTTTTTCCTAAGCAAATTAGGGATTTTGGGAGGAGAACTTTTCAGTCAAACAAGTAAGAAACGCTTTCTGTGCTATGGTGCCTTTATCATGCAGTAGGGAGGAGAGCAAGAATGTGCGCCAGTCACACAGGCACTAGCTGTCATTTAAAAAAAATGTTTAACAGTGTGACCATTGGTTGATAGAACAGGGACAACTCTCGGTCGACCAAGATTTTGTTGTTGTAGGGACAGCCCTAGACAGCAGTGTATCACTGGCTGGCCACGTCAAGCCCAGACTATAGTGGAGACTCATAAAGCCCACTAGCGGCTGCCCAGGCTAATGTTACTTGTGATGTATGCCACATGGTGTGATATTTCAGGGTTTGTTCGGTTGTATTATTTTGTGCATGTTTCCGGCAACCATGTTGCCTGCATTCTTCAGAGCCTGCTTCATGGGACACTGACTACTGTTATTACTTTGAAACACTACAGCTGTAGACTTTAAACAGGGAAAATTCGAAAGTATCCTAGGATAATCTCACAAACAGTCTCACGCTCTGTCTTTCTCTGTCTCTTTCAGCCCAGTGTTCTGATAGTGAGCTACATAGAGTCCGTGAAGGCAGCAGCCCAGTTTGGCTTCTATCAGCAGGCCGAATGGAAGCCGGACGATTCCATGATAGCAGTGGCGGTGAGTAATGCAACTTCTCTCATCTTAGTAATAGTCTTCTCCCCTCTTTCTTGCTCACACATCCCTTTTGCGGGCCCCCGTCATTTGTGTGTGTGTGTGTGTTTGTGGTTCGGCCCCCAACGAAAGGGTTCATCGGGTTCAGTTGGGTCATTAGTGTGTGTTCACATCCCTTGGACCCAAACGCTCATTTCCCCTGCAGTGAAATTCCTGGGGGAATTTCAGCTCCACCGCTCCAAGTCCACTTAGAACCTTTTCACACGACTGAGATGAGCTGTGCTTTACGTGTTCGCCACAGTTGCTGTAACCGTGCTGGAAGTGATCATGTGAAAAATAAAATATCTGAGCCAGTACAGCAGTAGAAAGGGTCAAACTGAGAGAGTGAGGCTCCGACCTTCCGTCAGTCCTGCTTGTGAAGCCCATGGGGAGCCCATCTCCCTAGCCTCGAGACTGCCTGTCTCAACAGAGCTGCCTACTATAGCGTCAGTGGCGATAACAATCATTGCCTATTGCTCAGAGAGGGTGCAAGTCACAACAGTGTTGTTATTGCCTAGCCAGGCTCTGACCTTCTGCCTGCAGGCGCAACTAACAGCTTGTGTGCCTTATTAGCTAGTAGCTATAGTAGGTGGGGATTAAAGGATCCAGAAACAGCAGCTATTCTGAGAGACACACACACACACACACACACACACAGGAATAATGTGTTGGATAGGATTCCAGCTGTTTTTATGTAAACCTTATCTCTCCGACTCTGTCCCCTAATGTGTTTCTTTCATATCATTATGATGACTGAAGCTCTGGATTTATTTGGCAGTTCTAACAGAGTAAAATAGTGAACAAAGTGGCTGGCCCGGTGCCAATGGGAGCCCAGTTCAAGTCATTCTGTTCTTCCTATTGGCTCTGGCCTGTCAAGCTGACCTTCCTACAGGGGCATGTATTTGTATGTGCCCGGTTCAGACGAGGGCACTGGCAGACACACAGAGGAAGGTACTGCAGTCAAGGGTCACAAGGCCTATTGGGCCATTACTCATAAAGGTATTTTTTAATGTGGTTAAGTCTAATCTTGTCTCGCTCGACACTGCCAGGATGAGCGCAAAGCTTTTTGGTGGAATAGAAAAAGCTACTTTTTGTTTTGGTACTTTCTGGTCCCTGAGGCATGTTTGCATATTTGTTTGATTTTAGGATGGATTACTGTGAATATTTTAAATTTATCGGCCAAAGATGGTTTTGTAATTGTATCAAGATTTTAAGGTGAAAATAAGTAACACATTGACTCTAAGGATCACTCTCTTGATACCTTCTTGGCCAAAATTACCTAATGTAAAAATGGCCTAATACTAATGTTATGTTTATATGTATTTTGTTCTTTGCATATGCATATTACATTTTCTGACCTCCATTAAAGTCTTTCAAAACAAAGTTTGTAATCATCGGCCTGAACAATTTAGTCAGCTGAACTTCTTACCACTTTACTTTTAGTTCTACTGCTGAAAACTCCCATCTTGGTTGTTGAGGGAAACCGGTCATAGTGCAGAACACTCCTGGTGCAGTTCTAGGTGTGCTGCTCACCGCGGTGGTTTATTCTGTCCCTTTGTTTCCATTGTTGCTCAGGTTCTAGTTCCAGCACCGCTGCATTATTGATTTTGTAGTAGGTAGGCCTTAGACACGGTCGCTGAATGAATGACCTCAACAGAATGGAATGTTGTGTTTCCTATGAAACATTTCAAAGATGTGTAAAGATAAAAAAAAGACTTCGTACATCGGTTCTAATACCAATGTGAGAACCTTATTATTTTTATTTTTTAATGTTGTCTTCTCTCAGTCTAGGACATAGTCCAGAGACCCAGACTGACTACCGTTGTTTTGTATGCCAGTGACACCTGCTGACCCTGGTCGATCTGTTGATCGGCACAGCGGCTTTAAGAAAGAAACTGGAGCTCTGAGTTTCCGTTCGGGCTGTCGCCAAGGCAACGGGCGTCTGGAGTTTCACAAGTGGAGCGTACATTTCAGGATGGCATGGGGGGGACCTGTGTTGGTACATGTCACACGCAGTCACAACAAACCTGCCAGGGAGGGGGTTGGTAGAAATGAGCAGGGGCAACGCCAAGAACAGACTGCCGTTGCATCCCAAATGGCACCCTATTTCCTATAGAGTGCACTACTTTTGACCTGAGCCTGGGCTCTGGTCAAAAGTAGTGCACTATGTAGGGAATAGGGTGCCATTTAGGAGACAACCTGTCTGCTTGCTAAAAGCCCTATCTTGTTTACTTACCCCTACTCTGAGACGACGACTACCACGTGGTCAGTTATTGAGGTGTTTTTATTTGTGATAGGATACTGTGTAACTAATATTCCAACTGCAGCTAATCCTCTCAATCCCCAGTGTGAACCCAAATTTGTGTGTTACTGACTGGAGCTTAATTACACCAAGACGGTCTAGCCAGAACTAACTTCCACTCTTAACATAATTGCCTCAGACAGATGGTTTCGATTCAGGCAGAAATGAAAGATGGAAATAGCTGATGTGGTTGAATTCTTTCTGACGTTTGATTTCTGACTGTAGTGACGTTTGGCCTTGCATTGAGTAAGTGAAAGAACTCGCCACGCAACTAGACTCAAGTCCCCACCTAAACTCCAGTGCTGAGCTACAGGGCTGCATTCTTGGAGACAGGAGTGTGTATGACAGCATACAGGCACTATACTCAAGTCTCCACTTGACCCTCTGGTCATGGGCTGGGGGTTACAAGACAGGAGTGTGCGAAGCTATGAAGCTTTTAGGTAACTGACCCAGTCCCCCTCTGTTTCTATTTTTAACCTCTGCATCTGCTCCCTCTGTTGTTTTTGGCTCGTTGGGCCTGATGGTTTTTGCACATTCCTAGCGTTCATCCATGAGGGATTTGGCTCTTGTGTAAGTTGAAACGGACAGTCCTGGCCAGGAGGACATGTTAGTTAGAGGTTCTCTCCGAAAAGTCTCCACCTTCCTCGTAATGTTTATACTCTCCGACTGAACATTCCGTTCCAGTTTGGATGGGAAAACGTTTCCTTGGGTTGGCTTGGCGTTGGTTTCACCTGACTCTCCTGTCTATTGCGAGACCATGACCCTGAATCACACTCTGTTGCAGATCCATTCATAATATCTTGTCTTCAAGGTTGGACATTGTTTTGGGACAAACAGACCATCGCTGAACCTTTGTTTGAGTCAAGTGAGTAAGGCGTGATGACCGAAGCTTTGAGACCAGTGAGGCATGAGGACTCCAAGCCAAAGGTTATCTAAATACACAGATCCCTGTACATCATAAAATAGATTTTAACGCAGCCTTTAGCTACCTAAAATTTCACTCAGAACTTTCCGTGAATAGGTTCGGACTCCTCCAGAGAACAAACGTCTGCTGAACTGAAGTAAAGTCTTCATGCTCAAGTAATCTCTTTAGTCCCTGTCGATTACTTGCTTTAATACAGTAGAGATATTTGGTGATCCCTTGATTTTCCTCTGCACGTTTCTGCTTTCTTGACCACTTATTTAACCGCTTATTTATTTTCCTCATGGTCGTGACCTTGCAAATCTTATTCCCCCTCCCCCAACCCTGAGGTAAAGTTCAGGATGAAAACATCCAAAGAGGTGTGTTTTTCAAGCTGAAAAAGTCCTCTTGCAGAAAGAATACAAGCCAATTGTTTTGAAATCGGCTCGCTTGCTGTTTCCACACTCTGTCTTATCTAGAGTAACTAGGCCAATATGAGTGAACTCGAAGACTCAATTTGTTTTTCGGCCGTCTCTTGTATTAATTAATTCAGCACACGAAAGAAGCTGACTCAAACAATGCAGTCACTATATCCTATATCCTAATTGTGTGCAAATGTCTACTTTTACCTTCAAGCTGTATTGAGAGTGAAGACCGAGCTGGCTGGCTTCTGGCTGAGCTTTCAAGTACATTGTTTGAAATGTATTTTTTTAACCTGTAACATGAGAGATTAAAAACAGCTGACTTTAGATGTTTTGTCTGAAAACCCTGTGCCATTTACATTCCAGGCGCAATAGAGTATGAGATGGCTGGTCACAACCCCTTTCTCTCTCCCACCCTTCTTCCCTCGTCAGTCTCCGAGGTAGGCCTATACTTTCAGTGCCTTAAAATATTCTCACCCCTTGACTTTTTCTATATTTTGTCTTACAACCTGAATTTAAAATGGATTCAATTCAAAATTGTCACTGGCCTATGCACAATACCCCATAACATCCAGTGGAATTACGTTTTTAGATATTGTTTTTTTACAAATTTAATAAATGACAATAAATATTCAACCCCTTTGTTATGACAAGCCTTTAAGTGAATGAGTAAAAATGTCACGTAAGTTGTGTGGACTCACTCTGTGTAGTAATAGTCTGAATGTTTTTTTTCTTCCTACAACTACCTCGTCTCTGTACCCCCACGCATACAATTATTTGTAAGGTCCCTCAGTCGAGCAGTGAATTTTCAACACCGATTCAACCACAAGGAAGTTTTCCCGATGCCTCGCAAAGAAGGGGACTTATTGGTAGATAAGAAGAAGAAAAAAGAAGTGGACATTATCTGTTTGCGCATGGTGAAGTTATTAACTACACTTTGGGTGGTGTAGCAACACGCCCAGTCACTACAAAGATACAGGCGTCCTTCCTAACTCAGTTCCCGTAGAGGAAGGAAACCACTCAGGGATTTCACCACGAGGCCAAGGGTGACTTTAAAACAGTTAAGGAGTTCCGTGGCTGTGATGGGAGAAAATTGAGGATGGATTAATAACATGGTAGATATGCCACACTACCAACCTAATTGAGTGACAGAGTGAAAAGAAGTAAGTTTCTACAGGGAGGGGGGAGTAATACTGCAAAATGTGGCAAAGAAATAAACTTTTTGTTTCAAGTTATGTTTGGGGCAAATCCAAAACAACACATCATTGAGTACTACTCTTCATATTTTCAAGCATGGCGGTGGCTGCATCATGTTATGGATATGCTTAAAGCCCAAGGCCAAATCTACACCAGAGTTGCTTACCAAGACATTAAATGTTCCTAAATGGACTCGTTGGCTTTGACTTAAATCGTCTTGAAAATCTATGGCCAGACTTGAGCATTTTTTAAAAGAATAATGGGCAAATATTGTAGAATCCAGGTGTGCAAAGCTCTTAGACTTACCCAGAAAGACTCACTGCTGTAATTGCCGCCAAAGGTGCTTCTTGAAAGTATCGACTCGGGTGTCAATACTTATGTAAATGAGATTTTCTGTATTTAATTTTCAATAAATGTACTGGCATTTCTAAAAACATGTTTTCATTGTCAATATGGGGTATTGTGTGTAGATGGATGTATGAGAACCCAAACCTATTTAATCCATTTTCAATTCAGGCTGAATAAGTTGAGGGGTATTAATACTTTCTGAAAGCACTGTAAACCCCTGCTTGTCTGGACATATCGACAAATACACCGGACTAGGAACCTTGGTCTTACCTGGGTATTTTTAGGGAAATAGAAAGGGGATAGAAAGTCAGTTGCACAACTGAATGTATTCAAACAAAATGTGTCTTCCGCATTTTAACCCAGCCTTGATCAACGTCGTCGGTGCCCGGGGAGCAGTTGTTGTGATGGTTAACTGCCTTGCTCAAGGGCAGAACGGCAACATTTTTCACCTCGCACACTCTGGGATTCAAAAAAGCAACCTTTTAGTTATTGTCCCAATACTCTAACCGCTCGGCTACCTACCTAATCATCACTGCTTGTCTTGTTATTTGTCTAACTATAACACCCGGTTATAGTACAGCCACGGTCTGTCTTTTTACCCGGAGGAGTGTTTTTCTCAGAGAAGGGCTGGAAGTAAAACTCAAACGGAACTCCCTGCCCCTCTCGGTTATGGAGTGTTGAGACTCAGGGACGCATAGCCCTGCTGGAAACCCCAAATTGGAGGAGAGCAGACCAAAGCTCCCAGGAGGGACAACGTAATCGCACCAGACCCAGGCAAAGTTTATCTTTAGGAGAGGGAGAAATGAAAAAGTAAGCTGTGTGGAAGGGGGGGGTTCTTGTCTCCATTTCATAATTTTCTGTGTTTTTTGTGTTTTCCTTTATTCTGTGTTCAGTGTTTTTCTGTTACTCAACTGTCTGACCACAATTTGGCTCATAAAACAGGATTTGCAATGACCATGAGAACAGTGAGGAATCAGCCCAGAGCGCCAAATTCAAATAAATTACTATAAAAATCTAACTTTCAATAAATTACACATGCAAGATAGCAAATTAAAGCTACACTTGTTGTGAATCCAGCCAACATGTCAGATTTCAAAAAGGCTTTTCGGCGAAAGCAAACAATGCTATTATCTGAGGATAGCACCTCCGTAAACAAAGAGAAACCATATTTCAACCCTGCAGGCGCGACACAAAATGCATAAATAAAAATATAATTTATGCCTGACGAGCTTCTTTTGTTGGCACTCCAATATGTCCCATAAACATCACAAATGGTCCTTTTGTTCGATTGAATTCTGTCTATATCCAAAATGTCCATTTATTTGGCGCGTTTGATCCAGAAAAACACCGGTTCCAACTTGCGCAACGTGACTACAAAATGTCTCAAAAGTTACCCGTAAAACATTTCGAACTACTTTTGTAATACAACTTTAGGTATTTTTTAATGTAAATAAACGATAAAATTGAAGACTGGATGATCTGTGTTCAATACAGTAAGAAAACAACCTGAAGCATGCTTTCTGGCCACACTCCTCTATCTAACAGTACACTTCAAATGACCCTCTTTCAAGATTGCCGTACTTCTTCATTACACAAAGGAATAACCTCAACCAATTTCTAAAGACTGTTGACGTCCAGGGGAAGCGATAGGAAATGCAAGAAGGTCCCTTAGAAATCTGGATTCCCAATGAAACCCATTGAAAGAGTGACCTCAAATCTTAATGGTTTGTCCTCGGTGTTTCACCTGCTAAATAAGTTCTGTTATTCTCACAGACATGATTCAAACAGTTTTCGAAACTTCAGTGTTTTCTATCCAAATCCACTAATAATATGCATATCTTATCTTCTGGGGATGAGTAGCAGGCAGTTGAATTTGGGCATGCATTTCCTCCGGATATGAAAACACTGCCCAATGTCACCAAGAAGTTAACAGGCACCGCATCGATTATATGCAATGCAGGACAAGCTAGATAAACTAGTAATATCATCAACCATGTGTAGTTAACTAGTGATTATGTTAAGATGGATTGTTTTTTTATAAGATATGTTTAATGCTAGCTAGCAACTTACCTTGGCTCCTTGCTGCACTCGCGTAACTGGTGGTTAGCCTGCCACGCCGTCTCCTCGTGGAGTGCAATGTAATCAGCCATAAATGCAGATTACGGATTTGTTATGAAAACTTTAAATCGGCCATGCCGCTTAATCGGTCGACCTCCTAGTTCTTATGCACGACGCAAAGCGGAGTGCCCGGGTACAGCCCTTAGCCGTGGTATACTGGCCATATGCCACGACCCCCAAGGTGCCTTATTGCTATTGTAAACTGTGTACCAATGTAATAAGAGCAGTACAAATGCATGTTTTGTTATACCCAGGGAATACGTTCTGATATACCACGGCTGTTAGCCAAATTTGCATGCAGGACTCAAACCACAGTTTCTAATCAACGTTAGAGAATAGACTACAGAGATGAGAATTGACAACATTCCGATTCCAGAGTTCTGCTGTGATGTGCTAATTAGCCTGCTGTCAATATCTTTGAGGAGGGGGGAAATGCAATATTAGGAAGGTGTTTGTAATGTTTGGTATGCTCAAAAAAAAGAAAGGTTGTTAGCTGCAGGTCTCTGTGAGATAGAAGCCCTGGAGAAGAGTAGGCGGCCTTCCTCACAGCACACACATTGAGCTCGCTGCCATCCAGGACCTCTATACCAAGCAGTTTCAGAAGATTTCACTGTTGGTGTACACCTGGTGTTTACGAAATGTGCCAAAATGTGATTTTGATTTGACACATGCAACACACAAACACACACACTTATCTACCCAGTGGGAGGAAGAACCCCCCTCTTTACGCTTTATTGAGGATCCTGTACCCACTTAGCAATTGCAGACGGCACCTTTTTAGCCCACAGCATCGTGCCCTCTGCTGAGTCACGACACCAAGAAGGCTAGATGTTGCATGGCCTTTCAGTTCTGTTTTCTCAACAATGTAGCCGGTCAGCTTGATAAAATAACAAAACAGAAAGCAAGGCCGTTTTGCCAGATCCAGAGATATTCTTTGAGGTAGGCTAGTTGCAAGCTGCAATATAACTTACTTGACGACCCGACCAAATTCCCATAGAAATAGATGTTTATAGATAATTTGAAAGCAGGTCTAAGAAGCGGTAGTTGTTATGTGTGCGCTATTTCTATGCTTCCCATTTTTGAGTTATGTTTTTACGTCTTTTACTTTTGGTTTTGTACACCAGTTGAAAATACAATATTTTTTTGAGGGGAAAATATACTGTATTTCAGAGGTTTAGATGTTAGTGATTCTCTACACTTGAAATTACGCAAACTATTTGGATTTTAGCAACCAGGAAATGGTGGAGGCGGAGCAGTTTCTCCATATTGCACCTTTTTTAACTGTTGCTGCCAAAATACCATCGTTGTCTTTGTAGAATTATCTGTGTCTAACATGCATTTCCAAGGTAGCTTCTATTGTGAAAGATGTTAAGTGTTTGAAGGGGGTCCTTTGACGCTCAGGATTAGGATCCTCACAGGTGCTGCTGTCCATGTTTGTATCTGTGTATTTGAGGCACGAGTACTATTCCTGTTTATAACATACTCAAGATCTTTTGATAGACAAGTTTATTACGAGAGCTCATTTTGGCTCCCAACAAGCATTAAGACTGAAAGTTAAATGACTGAACACATTGAACATGCTTACAAGGAGCCAACGATCAGTTGTGTGTTTGCATGAAATGTGTAAATGCAACAAAGTCAAACATATGTTTAAAAAAAAAAGAAATACTTTTTTAAAGAAGTATTTTCCACAGTAAGTTATTTTTTTATAGATTTTTTTTTTTTTTGCATAGTTAAGAGTCGGTGCAGTCGGTTTAGTTTCCCACAGTCCACCATGTCTCAGCTCAGCTGCAGTGCTGGCTGGTTAGCTCAGATAGGCCTGAAATATCTGCACTGCGCTTTCAATCTGAGGAAATGGTTATTATAATAACTAGGCCATCTGATGAGACTCAGGAGCCTGCTGTGAGCATTCACACTATATTTATATACTCCCCCTTTTGAATGTGATGAAGTGCTGTTCTTAAGTAATAACTAACTGGAAGTGTTGGGCCTGCTTTTCTGTTAGCGGAATATTTGTCTGACGAGGAGTCACAGTTAAAGGTTTGAGTGTGCATGTGCAAGTTGGAGTGTTTTGTGACTTACTCAAATGTAGGTAATGAAATGTAAATTGTTTTCTATGGCAACTACTCTCTCTTCAACCAAGTTTTTAATAGATGTTTTCTCTTCCATCTCCTCTCCTGTAGGACTAATAAACTCAGCAAAAAAAAAGAAACGTCCTCTCATTGTCAACTGCATTTATTTTCAGCAAACTTAACGTGTAAATATTTTTATGCACATAACACGATTCAACAACTGAGACCAGCTGAACAAGTTCCACAGACATGTGACTGACAGAAATTTAATAATGTGTCCCTGAACAAAGGGGGGGGGTCAAAATCAAAAGTAAGTCTGTATCTGGTGTGGCCACCAGCTACATTAAGTACTGCAGTGCATCTCCTCCTCATAGACTGCACAATATTTGCCAGTTCTTACTGTGAGATGTTACCCCACTCTCCCACCAAGGCACCTGCAAGTTCCCATTTCTGGGGGGTACGGCCCTCACCCTCAGATCCAACAGGTCCCAGTCGTGCTCAATGGGATTGAGATCCGGGTTCTTCGCTGGCCATGGCAGGACACTGACATTCCTGTCTTGCAGGAAATCACGCACAGAACAAGCAGTATGGCTGGTGGCATTGTCATGCTGGAGGGTCATGTCAGGATGAGCCTGTATGAAGGGTACCACATGAGGGAGGAGGATGTCTTCCCTGTAACGCACAGCGTTGATTTTCTGCAATGACAACAAGCTCAGCCCGATGATGCTGTGACACACCGCCCCAGACCATGACGGTTCCTCCACCTCCAAATCGATCCCGCTCCAGAGTACAGGCCTCGGTGTAACTCTTATTCCTTCGACGATAAACGCGATTCCGACCATCACCCCTGGTGAGACACAACCGCGACTCGTCAGTGAAGAGCGCTTTTTTTCAAGTCCTGTCTGGTCCAGCAACAGTGGGTTTGTGCCCGTAGGCAACGTTGTTGCCGGTGATGTCTGGTGAGGACCTGCCTTACAACAGGCCTACGAGCCCTCAGTCCAGCCTCTCTCAGCCTATTGCGGACAGTCTGAACACTGATGAAGGGATTGTGCTTTCCTGGTGTAACTCGGGCAGTTGTTGTTGCCACCTGTGTGATCTTCGGATGTGCCGATCCTGTGCAAGTGTTGTTACACGTAGTCTTCGCAGTGGCAGACCATCAGCTGTCTGTCCTGTCTCCCTGTAGGGCTGTCTATGGCGTCTCACAGTATGGCCATTGCAATTTGTTGCCCTGGCCACATCTGCAGTCCTCATGCCTCCTTGCAACATGCCTAAGGCACGTTCATGCAGATGAGCAGGGACCCTGGCCATCTTTCTTTTGGTGTTTTTCAGAGTCAGTAGAAAGGCCTCTTTGGTGTCATAACTGTGACCTTAATTGCCAACCGTCTGTAAACTGTTAGTGTCTTAACGACCGTTCCACAGGTGCATGTTCATTAATTGTTCATGGTTCATTGAACAAGCATGGGAAACAGTGTTTAAACCCTTTACGATGAAGATCAGTGAAGTTATTTGGATTTTTTTACAAATTATCTTTGAAAGACCGGGTCCTGAAGAGGGGCAGTTTTTTTTTCCCTCTTTTTTTTGTTGCAGAGTTTACATATTCAATCCGAGATATAAAAATGAACCATTCAGAACTCCATGTTCTACAAGTGTCAACATATTCAACGGGGAAAAGTCTGATAGCCCACATGTAGCTGGAGTAAGTCTGACTGTCGGGCCCTTTTTGTTTCTGCTGTCCTGTCACCCAGGCAACCACATCCATCCCTGCGGTTCAGCGCATCATGAATGTTTCTTGAAGGTGGTCCAGTAACTGTATAGATAGAATTGAACCACCGCTCTATATCCAATACAGTCCTTTTCTTTGCCCTGCTATGTTCTCATAAAAAAAAAAAATGGTCCTCCTCGACCGTCATGTGGAGGAGTCTGACAGATCAACTTGGCAAGGAGATGTTTGGCTTGGCGCTTCACACACTCGCTCTCATCCTTTTCATCCTTTTCATATGCAAAATCATTCCTACGTAATGCCCATGAAGTCATGTCCCAGCCATGTTCTTAGCATCGGTATTTCGACTGCTTGTCATCATGCAGCAGGAGCCTACAGGCTCTTTAGGGTTGGGGTCAATTCCATTTAAATTCCAGTCAATTCAGAAAGCAAACCCAATTCCACATGTTCCTAATTGAAAAGCATGGAATTTCAGTGTATGGAATTGACCCCAACCCTGCTATAGAGTGACAGAGTAGAAGCGACTGCCACTAACATAATACCATTTTTTAACACTACAGAGCAGAGCCAAAGCAAGCCGAGAGGCACTGGGCTGGTTACGCGTCCGCCAAAGTTGTTGGAATGTTAAAGATATTAGTGCCAGCAAGTTGGCACAAGTGTTAAGCGTGAGTCTATCACTAGCAGGCTTGATTCTGCTCCCATCCAGGCCTCGCTGTCACTCACTCACACTCACTCAGCTGTCACTCACTAAGGCAGCATGTATTCTTCCCTCATCAGCACAGAGTCGCAGGGTGAAGTTCAGACACACTGACTGCTCTTCCAAAAATATATCCCGTCTTACTTTGCATGTCCAAAAATATGTGGATGATATGCTCGTCGAACATATCATTCATATGTAGTTGGTCCCCCCTTTGCTGCTATAACAGCCTCCACTCTTCTGGGAAGGCTTTCCACTAGATGTTGGAACATTGCTGCGGGGACTTGCTTCCATTCAGCCACGAGCATTAGTGAGGTCGGGCACTGATGTGCGATTCGGCCAGGCTCGCAGTCGGTGTTACAATTAATCTCAAAGGTGTTCGATGGGGTTGAGGTTGGGGCACTGTGAAGGCCAGTCAAGTTCTTCCACACCAATCTCGACAAACCATTTCTGTATGGTCTTCTCTTTGTGCACGGGGGCATTGTCATACAGGAAAGGGCCATCCCCAAACTGTTGCCACAAAGTTGGGAGCACAGAGTCGTCGAGAATGTCATTGTATGATGTAGCGTTAAGATTTCCCTTCACTAGAACTAAAGGGCCTGAACCACAAAAAATCCCCAGAGCATTATTCCTCTTCCACCAAACTTGACAGTTGGCATTATGCGTTTGGGCAGGTAGCGTTCTCCTGGCATCCTGTCAAACCCAGATTTGTCCGTCGGACTGCCAGATGAAGCTTGATTCAGCACTCCAGAGAATGCGTTTCTACTGCTCCGGAGTTCAAAGGCGGCGAGCTGTAAAGCACACCGGCCAACGCTTAGCTTTGCACATGGTGATCTTAGCCCTGTGTGCGGCTGCTCGGCCATGGAAACCCATTTCATGAAGCTCCCGACGAACAGTTCTTGTGCATACGTTGCTTCCAGAGGCAGTTTGGAGCTCGGTAGTAAGTGTTGCAACAATTTTTACTTTCTTCATCACTTGGCGGTCCTGTTCTGTGAGCTTGTGTGGCCTACCACTTTGCAGCTGAGCCT